>NC_060273.1:54580368-54624887 GCF_021613505.1 Equus quagga | reverse complement strand
AAAAAAAAAAAAACAAAGCTGGAGGTATCACACTTACTGATTTCAAAATATACTACAAAGCTATAGTAACCAAAACAGCATGGTACTGGGACAAAAAAAGACACACAGATCAATGGAACAGAATCTAGAGCACAGAAATAAACCCACACATCTATGGACAGCTAATATTCGACAAGGGAGCCAAGAGCATACGATGGAGAAAGGAAAGTTTCTTCAATAAGTGGTGTTGGGAAAACCAGATAGCCACATGCAAAAGAACGAAAGTAGACCATTGTCTTGCACCATATGCAAAAATTAACTCAAAATGGATTAAAGGCTTGAATGTAAGACCTGAAACCATGAAACTTCTAGCAGAAAACATAGGCAGTACCTCTTCAACATCAGTCTTAGCAGCATAATTTCAAGTACCATGTCTGACTGGGTGAGGGAAACAATAGAAAAAATAAACAAATGGGACTCTATCAAACTAAAAATCTTCTGCACAGCAAAGGAAACCATCAACAAAATGAAAAGACAACCTAACAATTTGGAGAAGATATTTTCAAACCAGACATCTGATAAGGGGTTAATATCCAAAATATCCAAAGAATGCATACATCTCAACAACAAAAAAACTAACAACCCAATTAAAAAATGGGCAAAAGATCTGAACAGACATTTCTCCAAAGAAGATCTACTGATGGCCAAGAGGCACATGAAAAGATGTTTAACATCACTAACTATCATGGAAATGCATATCAAAACTACAGTGAGATATCACCTCACTCTGGTCAGAATGGCTATAATTAATAAGACAGGAAATGAGAAGTGTTAGAGAGGTTGTGGAGGAAAGGGACCTTTCATACACTGCTGGTGCAAACTGGTTCAGCCACAATGGGAAACAATAAGGAGAGTCCTCAAAAAATTAAGAGAAGAACTACCATACGATCCAGCTATTCCACTGCTGGGCATTTATCCAAAGAACATGAAAACACAAATGCATAAAGATATATGCACTCCTATGTTCATTGCAGTATTATTCACAATAGCCAAGACTTGGAAGCAACCTAGGTGCCCATCAAGGGACGAATGGATAAAGAAGATGTTGTATATATACACAATGGAATACTACTCAGCCATAAAAAATGATGAAATCATGCCATTTGTGACAACATGGATGGACCTTGATGGTATTATGGTAAGCAAAATAAGTCAGAGGGAGAAAGTGAAATACCATATGAAATATCATATGTTCTCACTCATAAACAGAAGACAAAAACAATAATCACAGAGAGACAGAGATTGGAGTTGTGGTTACCAGAGGGGAAGGGGGAAGGGAGGAGGACGAAAGGGGTGATTAAACATAGGTGTATGGTGATGGATTGTAGTCTTTGGGTGGTGAACATGTAATCTACACAGAAATTAAATATAATGATGTAAACCTGAAATTTATATAATGTTATAAACCCATATTACAGCAATAAAAAAATACAACAATGAGATATCACGTGACACCTGTCAGAATGGCTATCATCAAAAAGACGAGAGCTAAGTGCTGGTGAGGATGTGGAGAAAAGGGAACCCTTGTGCAGTGTTGGTGGAAATGCAAATCCTGCACCCATTATGGAAAACATTATGGAGAGTCTTCAAAAAATTAAAACTAGAACTACTATATGGTCCAGAAATTCTACTTTTGCATATATACCCAAAGAAAATGAAATTACTATCTTGAAGGGATGTCTGCACCCCCGCGTTCACTGCAGCATTATTTACAATAGCCAAGACATGGAAACAGCTTAAGTGTTCATTGATGGATGAACAGATAAAGAAAATGTGATAACATACATATAATGGAATATTATTCCACCAAAGAAAAGGATATCCTGCCATCTGTGACAACATGGATGAACCTTGAGGGCGTTATGCTAAATAAAATAAGTCAGACAGAGAAAGACAAATACCATATGATCTCGCTCATATGTGGAATCTAAAAAAAAGAAAATCATAGAAACAGAGAGCAGATTGGTGGTTGCCAGGGGTGGAATGGGAGTAGGGTGTGGGGGAAACGGGTGAAGATGCTCAAAGGGTACAAACTTCCAGTTATAAGGTGAATGACTTCTGGGGATGTACTGTACAGCATGGCGACTATAGTTAACAATACTGTATTGTATATTTGAAAGTTGCTAAGAGAGTAGTTCTTAAAAGTTCTCACCACACACATAAAAAATTGTAACTATGTGAGGTGATAGATGTATTAACTGACCATATTGTGATCATTTCACAATATATACATATATCAAATCATCATGTTGTACACCTTAAATTTACACAATGTTATGTATCAATTATATCTCAGTAAAGCTGGAAAAAAAGATGTTTATTTTTATTAAAATCATTTTCGATCATCTGACATCTGGGAGAACTTCCAAAGGCAACTGGAATCATCAAGGGGTCAGTGGTACAGGAGGGATCAACTTTATTCTAATTATTTCTTTCTAGAAGCCTTTGATTTTCCCCATCTTCCTAGAAACTCCTAAAGAGCAGAGAGGCCAAAATGAGGTTATAAATGAAGCTAAACCGCAGTCAGAGTTACTTAGTGTTAATAAGGAATCATTGGGTTACTTAAGAAGAAGTTTTCTGTCAGGCTCTGATTTGACTGTACTGACAAAACAAAATTCCTAGAGTGATGAGGGAATCTGTACTGGCAGGAATGAGGTCACAGACAGGTTATTTAGAATTCGCTGGGCTCAAAGAGGAGCCACGAAGTCCAAATGTGTTGTTTTAATTTTCATGCCTGTATTTGAGGTTTCCCTACTGGCTATCAAATTCTTAGAAAGCAGAGTGAACTAATGCAACTAATGGGGACATAGAAAAGTTATTCTGAATATACGAGCAGTCATCTGGCAGCCTTAATTTTTTCCCTATTGAACAATTAAACTAGGGCATCAATAGTATCAGGGAGAGGATACTCAAAGTTAATTTGCATCAAAAAATTATTTTATGTTAGTTTTTCTTGTCAGTCTTCTTGGCCAATGTCAGCCCAAAATGGCCAGCATTAACTATCCTAGAAAATTGGTTAAATAATATTCAGTTGAGTCATAGAAATTTCCTTGAGGTTAATGCAAGGACATAGGGTCAGTGGAAGTAAAAAAAAAAATTGCTTTCTTTTATTGTTTGGCAGTCTTTGTATTTCCATAGTGGCCAACAGTTTCGTGACATAAATAGAGACAGTGCTTGTAAAAGGTAAAATGTATTGGATTGAAGGAGAGCCCAGTTAGACTCACTGTATTTTTATGGGGATTTTAGACAGTTTGTATGAATTTGTAGGTAGTTGTAGGAAGTGTAGTGTGGATGAGCCAGCCAACCTCTGAATCTCAATTTCTTATTCTGTAAAAAGAAGAATTACTGATAATTTCTAAGGTTCCTTCTAGAGAGAAGACATTGGGAAAAGTAGCCCATTACCATAGACTGAATTGTGTCCCCCCGAAATTGATATGTGGAAGCCCTAACCCTCAATGTCTATATTTGGAGTAAGGAAATAGTTAAGGTCAAATGAGGTCACAGGGTGGGGCACTAATAGGATTAGTGTCCTTAGAAGAACAGACACCCAACAGCTCTCTCTCTCTCCTTACCAGGTGAGGATACAGTGAGAAGGTGGCCATCTACAAGCCAGAGAGAGAGAGCTCTCACCAGAAACCCACCAGGCTTGGCATCCTGACCTTGGACTTCCAGTCTCCAGAACTGTGAGAAAATAAATTTTTGTTTCTCAAGAGAACCCTGACTAATACACCCATCTAAGCTTTTTGAGCATTTACTGAGTGCCAGTCACTAATTCTACAAGGGGAAATGGAGCGAGAGTCTGAGCTACCCCAGAGATGACGTGCCACACCCAGAGAGGTAATGGCCAAATGTTAATGGGATCCTAATTAAGGGACTTGAGTTATTCTCCAAGGCCCAGAGACTAGAAAAGGAGAGATGGTTCTCTTTTTCTATTTTATCTAACAAGCTATATTAGATATGTGATTGAGAATTGATTGTGACTCTGGGTTTTAGTGATGTGTTAGTGAAAATGTATTATATATTGTCTTGATGAGTAAATTAAAATATGTACGTTGAACAGTAGATTTCATCTGTGATACTTGTGTTGGGTACACCGATCCAAGTGTGCCAGCCTGGCATTATGCAGTAGATACCTATGGCAAAAACATTTACTGTTCAACGATTATCCCACCCACATTGCCCAGCTGCCTTCCACTTAGATAGAGCATGTAACTAGTTCTGGCCAATGGGTTGCAAGTAAAAATGACTGTGTCAAACCTTAGGCCAAAACATAGAAAAAGGAATGTGAGTTCTCCATATTCTCTCTTCCCCAGTGGCAACAATGGAAGCCCTCTTGTCTCTCATG
Source organism: Equus quagga (assembly GCF_021613505.1). NCBI lineage: Eukaryota > Metazoa > Chordata > Mammalia > Perissodactyla > Equidae > Equus > Equus quagga. Next base: position 54,620,503 of record NC_060273.1, on the reverse strand, counting down.
TTACAGCCACAAGATTTTGGTTCCTGAGCCCTTCAGTGACTACATGGAGCAAACCTCCCATGGGCCTTCAACGGACATGAAGTGTACGCAAGAAATAAACATAGTTGTATTAATCCATTGAGATTTGGGGCTTATATGTTACTGCATCATAGCCAAGCCCATCTTGACCAAATACAGGTGTGGCTATCACTGGGGGTGGAGATTCAAATTCCTGGAGTCACCTTTAGAAATGGACCATGGCTTATAGAAACCAGGTTGAGGGGTGCCAGCCCCGTGGCCGAGTGGTTAAGTTCGTGCACTCTGCTTCTGCGACTCGGGGTTTCACCGGTTCAAATCCTGGGCCCGGACATGGCACTGCTTGTCAGGTCATGCTGAGGTGGCGTCCCACATGCCACAACTTGAAGGACTCACAACTATGTACTGGGGGGTTTTGGGGAGAAAGAGTAAAAAAAATTAAATCTTAAAAAAAAAAAAGAAAACTCATGCACTTCATGCATGAATGTTGAAATACCAACGAGACTGGGGATGGGGTTACACAGCCTTCTAGCTGGTTTTACCTAAGTCACGGCTAGTCATTCCTTAGGCAATTTTCTGGAATGGTGTGAGAGACATAGGGCAAAGTTTCTCAGATATTTTTTATGTCTATGGGTAGGACTAGTCTACTCCATGTTAACTGTTGAGGCCCAGTCACAGATATAATTGTAGACATCACTATAGGGCATGTCTTACAGAATAATAAGCCAACTGGGAAGTTTAAGTGACCGTAGTTGTTCTTATTGGCTATTAGAAAGAAATGTCTGGATCCTAATGCCAACTTATCCCTTTAGGAAACATCTTGACTAGATGGGACCCACTGCTAAAAAACCTTTGGGAATGAGACAGATTTCAATGTTATCAGTGGTTCCAGCTGAAAATTTTAGTGGAAGAGTTTTTTGACACCTCAGTCCCCTTATGATACCAACACTGGGCATAAGTTTCTGCCTTGGTAGCATTCTGGGGTTATGCACAGAATAGGTGGAACATGTTCAACTGGACTGAAAGTTTTTCTGTCTGATGGGTGCTCCCAGACTGTAGCTTCTTAACAGACAGGCTGTAACCAATGGTTATGCCAGGTAGGAATCAAAGCCAGGAGACAGAAGAGGTCTCTGTGGAAGTCATCAAATACTGCCCTGGGAAAGGATGCCTCTGATCAGAAGCAAAATTTGAAAACTTGATTTTTACCAGTTCCAAGGCTGTCACCATCAGTGACGGAGTGGGAAGAGGCCTGAGAAAGCTGACTTAGGCGTGCATACCTTGAGGAAGAGTGGTTCTAGAACCCTTAGCAGATTGTTGAATATGACAGTGGTAATGTGATGAAACTGATGGGCAGCTGGGGGCAGGGGAGGGAAGATAACTGGAGAAATTGTCACTCCTAGTGTATAGTGGAGGCGGCCTCAAGCTCTGGTATGAAATCTAATAAGTAGGGTAGGCCACCAAAACCTGGGGCAATGGGCACCACCCATGAGGTGGCCCACTCCTATTGCTAGTTTATGGTAATTACTTACTACCAAAGAATAGCTCTAAATTCATGAAGATGTTGCTCATTAAAGTTTGTAATCATCATCTACCCCCCCAATGGATTCCATTTGTTTCATCACATGGGAATGTATGGCATCCTTGAGAATATCAGTTCTGAAATGAACAGCAAGACGTAGAAAGGCTTTCTAAGTCCATTTAAAACAGAGGCTGTGAACAGGGGTCTGGGACATACTTGTATTATGGTAAAGGAGAGTTAATGACAACATAACAGAAAGTGATAGACAAAGGTCAGAATGCGTCAGTAGGTGTGCCCTCTAAGGCTTATACCTGGAGTGGTGACCAGAATTATCTAAGCTATTTTAGGTAAAAGTTTGGTGGATTTCTTGGTGTTCCATTCAGATCCCCTTCAGTAGGCTGCAGGCATAGTGGAGAGAGTTTATTGTGGGTAATTGAGCTTTAGGACCCTGAATAAAAGCAAAGAAGGAATAAGCTATTCAAATGTAACTGCAGACCTCCTATGATACTGTATACCCGAGTGAAAAATATTAATGCTTATTGATGAGAGTTTTGTACTGTCAAGCTGAATACCTGTATTACAGGTAGAATTAGTACATTTATAGTATGACTTTCTTTCCTTATGTAATAAACCTTGTGAACTTGTGCGCATTTTCTAAGTTACAAAGTTCTGGGAGTTGTAGTGGGCAAGTGAAGCAAGCTCTGTTAATGCCCTACCCAATATCCCCTAGGCCCACCTCTGAGTTCACCTGTAGCTATGGTAAACAGTTTCCAGCATGATCACAGCTCCCCACCCCAAGTGCCTGCTTCTCTGCCTGAGGGCTCTCTGTAGCATCAGGGGAGTTTGCTGGGCCACACACAGGAGCAACTCAAAGGACAGGGAAGTTAATGCCCCAGAAACAACTTAGAAGGGAGAATGGGGGATTAATGCCTCAGCCTCCCAGCTTGCCATGGAACAGTTCTGAGATGCCCTCCACACAGTTTCTCTGAGTGCTCAGAACAACTGAGCCCTAATCACCCACTGTGGTAATCTGCTCATTAAGGCACCCTTTCATAGCCTTTCTACCTTCTCTGTCTCATTTTCCCCACCCTCACACGTGCTTCCTGGTAACCTCCCAAAAAACCACCTGGACCCAAGTCAGGGTCTGTATTAGTCAGATTTCTCCAGAGAAGCAGAACCAATAGGATAGATTGATCGATCAATCTATCTATATCTATGTCTATATAGCTATATATCTACATCTTTTCTATATCTATATCTATATAGAATATAAGGAAATGGCTCACACAATTATGGAGGCTAGCAAGTCCAAAATCTGCAGAGCCAATGTTGCAGTTCAAGTCCAAAGGCAGGCAGGCTGCTATAGAAGCAGGAAGAGTCCATGTGTCCCTTCAAAGGCTGTCAGGCAGGAGAATTCTCTCTTACTTGGGGGAGGGTCAGCCCTTTGTTCTATTCATGCCTTCAACTGATTGTATGAGGCCCACCCACATTATGGAAGGCAAGCTGCTTTACTCAGTCTACCAATTTACTGTTAATTTCATCCCCAAATACCTTCACAGAAATAACGTTTGACCAGAATAATGTTTGACCAAATATCTGGGCACCCCATGTCCCAGTCAAGTTGACGCATAAAAAATTAACCACTACAGTCTGATTTTGGGGAAATCCAGACCAAGGCACCAAGCATAGTTCATTATTTTGGAGAAGACTCTTCAATTTTTAAGTCAAGCAGGAACTTGTAAGGAGAATGCTATATGTGAACCATCCACATCAGGAACCATCCATTGTCCTCCCTGACCCCTTGTCCACATTCCAACACATGGACTTCTGGCCCCTATTAAAGAGGCACTTTGCCCCTCAGGGGAAACCAGACCGCGGGTCGCTGTCCATGCATTTGAGACAGGAAGAGTTCTGGTCCAGGATGGAATGAAAGCTTTGCCGTGTGCACATTCAATACCCTCTGCCTGACATTTGCCTTGATTTCAGGTACATTTTGCCTCTCTCTGGAGCAGGCACCTTAGTTCCACTAATAGGGAGGTCTGCTGGTCGCTTACACCACCTGCATCACCTTCCCAGGCTCTTGGGTGGGCCACAAAGCCGGCTCCAGTAGCTGAAATGGCCCTAATTTGTATCGCTGTCCGTGGTGCTGAACAAATGGGCAAGCCTCTGCCTTGACATCTGTTTGCTGTCCTTGGTGCTGGCCAATGGTTCTTTCTTTTTTATGCTCAAGGTGCGGCCGACTGACAGAGTGGGTTTTTGAAGCATAGACTAGAATTCAAGTATAAACATGAGATGTTGGCTCCTGCTGAGGTGTGTTATAGGATTTAGGGTTCCAGCCTATGTGTTCCCATTCACACTGAAGAATCAACGTTTTCTTGCTGCCCCATATTCCGAAAACAAGTTCTGGGATTTAGCAGAGTTGATGGGAGAGAGCAGAACTAAGTAGACAGCAACCAGGACTGCAGCTTGCAGGCTGTTAACCACGGCAGGGGAGCTACTATACTTTGGAAATCCCTGGCTTGGAATTTTCCTCTTTCTGATTTCCTAGATCCAGAAAGTCTTGTGAGTTCTATCTTCTAGGGGCCGGCCCCGTGGCCAAGTGGTTAAGTTCTCACGCTCCGCTGCAGGCGGCCCAGTGTTTCGTCAGTTCGACTCCTGGGCGCGGACATGGCACCGCTCATCCAGCCACGCTGAGGTGGCATCCCACATGCCACAACTAGAAGGACCCACAACGAAGAATATACAACTATGTACCAGGGGGCTTTGGGGAGAAAAAGGAAAAAATAAAATCTTTAAATATCTCTTGAATTAGTCTACTTCCTCTCACCTCCACCGCCACTTCCATGACAACCATGATCATCACCACCCTCACTCCAGGAATTCTAATCATCATCATTGGTAATCGCTGGGGTCATCCCTTTAGGAATAAAACTTTCAAAGTAGAATAAGTCCAAGTATAGGGACGTTGTTCAAGTGTTCGGTCAAATATGTGTACCAATATGCATTCCCACCAACCTTGTATAAAGGTGCTAGAGCCGCTCTCAGGGGACAAAAGCTCTAACAGTAATACATTTATTTAAAACAAAATGGTGCATTTTATTGTATGTAAACTCTACCTCAATAAAAAGATTGATCCAAAGAAATACATAAAAACGAAACAAGCTAAAGCTTACAGAGCACTTAGCATGCACCATGGCTGGGCTAAGTGAATGCCTTGCTTTAACACAAACCTTTGCTGTAGATTCTGTTTTACAGATGGGCTGATGACACCCAGATAGCTCAAGAAACTTGCCCAAGTTCAGACAAGATCCTCAGAGAGGGTCAGGGAAGCTGCCTGAGACCACACAGCAAGCAAGTAGCACAGCAGGACTGATGCTGATGCTTGTCTCCCCATCTCCTGCCGAGGAGATGCCCCTTTCACTGTAGCCCAGGAGAAGTGCCAAGGGTCCTTGAGAAAGCGGAAGATGGGGAAGGGGGCAGGGGATAGAGTTACAAAGCAGCAGGTTGCGTCTGCGCACAGGCGGGAAGGGGGCTTCCGGGGCTGCAGGGTCGCCATAGCGGGTGTGATGCAATCACGTCAGTCGCTGCGTCAAAGGGCGGCACCGGGGATGAGGGGACTGCAGCAGAGCTGGTCCCGACTGCCGCTCACCTCGCCCCCGCCGCCCGCCCAGGCTAACCCAGCCGGCAAACGCTGCCGCCAACCTTCGTCCCGGGCCAGAACCACCGCCCGGAGCCCCCGACAACCCCTGACAACCGCCGCCAGCTACCGGCGACCCCTGACAGCCCCCGGGAACCACCAGCGACCCCTGACAACTGCCACCAGCCACCGGGGCGCCCAGGGCGCGCCATGAAGTCGGCGGCGAGCTCGCGCGGGGGCGGGTCGGGCGGCCGCGGGGGTGGCGGCTGGGGCGGCGCCTGGGGCGGAGGGCGAGGCGGCGGCGGAGGGGGAAAGCGAGGAGGAGGCGATGGCGGCGGCCCGGGGGGCAGGGGCGGCTTCGGGGCGCGGGCGCGTGGCTTCGGTGGCGGCCGGGGCCGGGGGCGCGGCGGCGGGGACGGCAGGGACCGCGGAGGCGGCGGCGGGCAGCGACGCGGCGGCGTGGCCAAGAGCAAGAGCCGCCGCAGGAAGGGCGCCAAGGCGGTGTCGGTGGAGCCGCACCGGCACGAGGGCGTCTTCATCTACCGCGGGGCGGAGGACGCGCTGGTCACGCTGAACATGGTGCCTGGCCACTCGGTGTACGGCGAGCGGCGGGTCACGGTGACCGAGGGCGGCGTCAAGCAGGAGTACCGCACGTGGAACCCCTTCCGCTCCAAGCTAGCTGCGGCCATCCTGGGCGGAGTCGACCAGATCCACATCAAGCCCAAGTCCAAAGTGCTGTATCTGGGCGCCGCCTCGGGGACCACTGTCTCCCACGTCTCTGACATCATCGGCCCCGACGGGCTGGTGTACGCGGTCGAGTTCTCCCACCGCGCTGGCCGCGATCTGGTCAACGTGGCCAAGAAGCGAACCAACATCATCCCAGTCCTCGAAGATGCCCGGCACCCGCTCAAGTACCGCATGCTCATTGGGATGGTGGACGTGATCTTCGCCGACGTCGCCCAGCCGGACCAGTCCCGCATCGTGGCTCTGAACGCCCACACCTTCCTGCGCAACGGGGGCCACTTCCTCATTTCCATCAAGGCCAACTGCATCGACTCAACTGCGTCTGCCGAGGCGGTGTTTGCTTCTGAGGTGAGGAAGTTGCAGCAGGAGAACTTAAAGCCCCAGGAGCAGCTGACACTGGAGCCCTATGAGCGGGACCACGCGGTGGTCGTCGGGGTCTACCGGCCGCTTCCCAAGAGCGGCAGCAAGTAGCACGCTGCTGGGGCAGTCCCTGAAACCTCCCCAAGACTGTGTTGTGTTCAGTGTTACTGTGTTTTCTTTGTGTGTTGTTTTCCTTTCTTTTGTTTTTCTATTAAACGGCATAAAGAAACAGTACCCAGGTGTATCAGTGCGGCCAGACTGGGTTTTGCTGCAGTACCAATCCCCCAAATCGCTGAAACAGCTGGAGACAGGCGCCGATGGATCGTGGAGCAGCTTGGAAGCTGTGCTTACTCTAATCACTCAGGGTCCTGACTCCCCGGGACCCTTCTTCACACATGCTTCCTCTTCACAGGGGCAGGGGAAAGAGAGCTGGGGAGCTGCTAAAGAGCTTGTCAAGTCCCCCTGGGAACTGAGGGGGCACTTCCCTAGCATTGGCCAAGTCACATGACCAAGCCTGACTGCAGGGAGTGGCATGGGATATTGACGGGCAGTAATATAGTCTAACACACTTAATCTGCCTGACGCCGAGCCAGAGTCCTAACCACCATGTATATTTAGTACTTTGCTCTCCACCTAAGCCCCTTTGCTTTCCCTTAGTACATTTAATCACCGCACCAGCCCTCAGATGGCTTTGCTACCACTTCCCTTTTACAGGCAAAGCAGCAGGGCTTCTGAAGGTAACCTGGTTGCCCAAGTTTAAACAGCCAGTAAGGATATAGAACTTAAATGCTAGTCTTTGGGCTCTAAATCCACCACTATTTTCTCTACACTGGTGGGATCTTACCTCTACCCTGCATGGCCGACGGTGGACAGGCTGCAAGTCTCAACACAAGGACACGCACGCACCATGCAAGGCTCTCCGGCTTCGTTGTGTTCCTTCTTCCACTTCCCTGTGCTACCCTTTTCTTAGGTTTCAAAATAACAAAGTAAGGCATGGGGTAGGATGTGGGTCCACCTCACAGAGTGTTCCCACTGCAAGTTATAACATACCCAAAGTGGTATCACCAAGTGTCTACGAAACAACAAGAAATATGACTCCCAGAAAGTACCTGTCTCTGAAAGGCATTTCCTGCAGACCCTAAGTCAATTCTGGCTCCGCAAACCAGCACAAAGTGATCGGGAGAGTGAGCAATAGCAGGAGAGATGGGGTGTTCCAAAACCAGTCCTTGAAAAGGCTGTTCATTTATTCATTCTCTCATAGATTCAGAAAAATTCCCATTGCCAGTTGCCAAGGTCATCAACATTTAGCCTGGAAATGATTGTGTTAAAGCATCATTTGGAGAGTGGGTCTCCCTTCTTAAAGATGTGTGTGGGCAGAGATTGCAGTTAGTCTACATTTCCTGAGGGCATACTTCCTGAACAAAAAAGATGAATCAGATTTTTTTAAAGGTAGCCCCTCCTCCACTCCTCCCACCCACTACCTCACCACATACAAAAGCTACAATGCAGGGGGAGAGCTATCATTCAGATTTGTTGGCAAGACTGATTCAGGAAGAAGAGGGTGAATGGAGTAAATGTCTACGAAAACCCAAACCAGGCATTCCCATCAAGAATGTGAAATCTTCATTACAACACTATAAAGCCAGGATCCTTCTTCCCATTGAACAGATGGAAAACTGCAGTTCAGAGAGACGATATGACTTGCTTGAGATCCCACAGTAAGGCTCACAGCCAGAAATCAAACCTACAGGAGCCAGACCCCAAAGTTTGTGGCCTTTCCTCAGAGGTCTGTGCTGGCTCCTTTGCTTTGAAAAGCCCTCTCTCCAAGCCTGGCCTAAGTAATTTGTTGCTAGGATGAAACCCTGAGGCTGGAGATGGATTCCCAGGAAACAGGAAAATTACTTCCAGAATCTTACAGGATCCAGCCCTTCCTCAGAGCCTGCAGAGCCTCCATGAGGAGCTCTCTTGGTTCTTCCTTACAGGGTGTCTGTCTCCCAGATGAGGGACACCGCAGGGGAAGCTCGGCCTGTTTCCTTGGCATGAGCACTCCCACATACACACTCACAGAGCTGATCTATAGTCCATGTCTGAAGCTGCTTTAAGTGGGACCATCAATGGATAAATGGCATGAAAACAACCTCCTAAAGAATGTCTCTGAGTTGCAGATGTGTTCCTGGGCCAATGGAATGACATGGTGAGTATCAAGAGAAATATGGGAATAAGGACTAAAGGAATGTGGGAGGGAAGCTGAGCTTGGATTTGGAGGGGCAGGGCAGGGAAAAGCATGGGACTGTAACTCCAGTGGGCAGTGAGGCCCAGGGAATAGGTTGCAGTGACACTGGGCATCTGACCTGCTCGGAGCTGAGAAGGCTTGGGTTCCCAGAAGGCTCTAAACTGGGATCTCTAGGTGTCTTAGACTGCTTGGGCTGTCATAACAAAATGCCACAGTGTGGGTGGTTCAAACAATAGACATATATTTTCTCACAGCTCTGGAGGCTGGAAGTCCTAGGTCAATGTGCCAGCAGGGTTGGTTTCTCCTTGGCTTGTTGATGTTGATGGCATTTTTTCCATGTGCATGAAGGGAGAGAGATTGAGGGAGACAGAGGGGGAGGGGAGGGGGGGAGAGAGGGAGAGGGAGAGAGAGAGATATCTAGTGTCTCTTCCTCTTCTTATAACGTCACCAATCCTATCAAATTAAGGCCCACCCTTATGACCTCATTTAACCTTAATTACCTCCTTAAAGGTCCCATCTCCAAATACAGTCACATTGAGGATTAAGGCTTCAACTTTTGAGTTTAGGGGAACACAGTTCAGCCCATAACTAGGGCTGGACGGGAACTTTCAGCTAAAATGCCTGTCTTACTGGCTTGTGAGAATTGACTGAGGAAACCAGTGTGCAACGTGAAATACCTGCACAGAGCTCTGCACGTTGCTCCTTCCTTCCATCTCTCCTCTTATTGTCAACATAACATAACAAGGTGGCTGAGAATTAAGAGCTAGCACGAAGGCCAGGCATTGCATTGCAGTGGGGAGGGGGCTCTTAGCAGCGCTTCTGAGGGGACTAGTTCAAGCTGGGAGCTGAGTGGAACTTGCTGCTGAGTTGCAGACAATCAGCGGCCTGACAAGAGCCCCAGACAAGCCTGGCCCAAGTGTCAGTGCGTGGCCAGCGTCAGTCACCTCCGCAGCAGGTACAGTGAGGCTAGAGGCTGATGCTCAAAGACCAGGCGAGATGGACCCCACACCAAAGGGAGCCAGCAGGTGCCAGCAGGGGAGAACACACACACACAGATCCGACCTCCCACCCCCGCTCACCATCATCAGACCTGATGTCTGGCAGCCTCCCCCTGCCCAGATGCCTCCTGGGATGAAGGGAGGAAGAACAGGGAAGGAGAAGATGACCTGAGGGGATGGACCTTTGTCCAAAAGCTACTATTTTAAACCGGAAGAAACCAACTTCCTTTAAATTGGCAGTTTCCCTCCCAGCTGCAACCTGCCAACTAGCAAGGTGCCCTCGCACATTTGAGCTGCAGTGAGGACGTTTGGATTCTGCTGCTTTCATATTTATCAAGCACCTATGATGTCCTAGGCATAGAGCTAAGCACTTATTTGATTTTCAAAAGTCTTGTTTTAAATTAATAATGAGAACAGATATACCATGAGATACTGAAACATAAATGTTCAGCTTAATGAATTGCTGTGAAATGAGCACTGGTGTCAGAGCTACCCCTAACATTTGTGTGGCCTGGAGAAAGATGGCACGTGAGAGCCCCTGGCTTGTGGCCTGCCCTTTCTCTTCCCACCCCTGGTCCGTCCCACACCCTGAAAGGCCTCACGCGCATGTCTGTAGACTCCCAGCCCTCAAGTCTAAGATCTGTCACTGTGCTCTTCAAACAGCCTCCTTGAAGCCATCCCTTTGAACTAGAGTGGCAAACTGGGAGCGTGGTCCCTCTCAGGAGACTGGCCTGGGGAAGACCACGGAAGCAGGCTCGGGCTATTAAGGCTGGGTTCCCAGTGCCTGATGTGCGATCTAGAAGGTGGGGGACATGGGCTTCTGGGGGCATGGCACTTGTTCCCTATAGACTCCTTGCCCCGTGGGGGGAGGTGCAGACAGAGAAGACCAGAACACAGTCCCCTAAAGTACAGGACCCAGGGCAGGGGCCTTGGTTGCTCATGTCTAAGAGTGGCCTCTTGCTTCTCCACCTACCCAAATCTCAGCATTTCTGCTTAAAGAGGCAAGTCCAACCCTTCCAACTAGTCTTCCAAGCCTTTGGTCTCACGGGAAGCTCTTCTTCTGAAAGCTCTTGATTCGTGTTCTGATTGAGACACCGTCTACTATGCACATATTATGTGTCAGGTGCTTCCAGACATCTTGTTTCACTTAATCCTCCCAATACCCCCTGGGAGGCAAATATTATCACCTTTCTTTCACAGATGAGGAAACTGAGGCTCAGGAAGTGACGTGAATCCCCCAGGGTGGTGTAGCTAGAAAGTGGGAGATCTGAGATGTTCTGGAGCAGGATTATATCCCTTCTCTAAGTCAATGACATTAAAATCAGATGTTCTAGGGGAAGCTCTGGCTTCAGTGTTTTTTATAAGTCCCCCAGGTGATTCTAATGTGCACCCAGGGCTGACACCCACTATTTAAAATCCCATACCATTCTCGTCGTTGGTTGGGAAAGGCAGACTTAGGATAGTATTTTGAATAGCTGGAAGATGACAGCTGAGCTTTTCTGCAGTGCTTGCTGGTACTTGGGGCCTCTGTGACAGCACAGGATGCTCCCCCAGATTCTAAAGGGGAGGCGGGTTGAAGTCTGTGCCTGAAAACAAAGTTATCGATATTCCTATCCCTTTGTCCCCTGACTGACCACTGAATACAGATCATGTTTGTCTGGAGCTCAGCTGGGCTGGGAAAGAGAGCTGAGCTGCCAGGTGTAGGAGTAACTCAAAAAGCAAGGAGCCAAAAATGAAAGAGTTAAGTCTTTACTTACTGCCATGGAATAAGCAAGAGGGTAAAAGTGGAGAAAGTGTTGACTCCCCTTGTTCCATTTCCCCCCATGGAACGGCCCTCGTTGAAGATCTAGGACACCAGAGCTACATGGGGATCACCTCACTGTTGAGGGTGCCCAAACTAAAGGCTCCAGCAGTTTTGGAACCTGAGGCAGGTGGTGGAGGCATGTGGGGAAAAGGCTAGGAGTGGACCAGTTCTGAGTACTGCGTCAGAGAGGGAAAAAGTGTTCAAGTTCCCCCCTCCCTTCAGAAGGAGGCAGAGGTGCCTAAGGGAGATTCTGTCCAAAGCTTCAGATAGAGACCTAGGAATAGAGGTGGTGGGGCGGGAATGTAAATTTACCAGCTGGGGGCACTGAGTCCTTCACTGCAAGCCCCTTCAGAGACCGCAGTGCGCTGGCTGTGTCCCAGGTCTGCTGTGGGGAGAGCAGCTTCCCCGTGAAGTCTGCTGGGTTCAGCCTTTGTGACGGCCTGTGGTCCTGCCTGAGAAATCGCACACTGGTTTTTAAGCGCGACTGGATTCCGCAATGTTTTTCTTCTTCAGACTCTAAGTAGTGGCTCCCAACATTTAAGTTGATTTGATTGGGATTTTCTGTCTCTTGAGCACAAACATTTATGGATTTCTTTCCAAAATCTTGCCTTTTTGTTTTCTGTTATTGCTGATGTTTGCCATTTCCACTCCCTGGGAGCCGCCAAGCCTCACATTCGCTGTGGCTCCAGGTCCACTGTCCATTAGACACTTCTCTGCCCACTGTCTCCAGCTGAGCCTCTGCATGGAGGGCTCGGCTGCCTGAAAACATCACAAAATTCTTTTGTGTGCAACAGCCATTGTACATGGCAGAGTGTTCTGTCTTTGTCACGTGGGACGAAGAGGTGAGGAAGAAACCGGAGGTGGTTTTTAGGGAGAAGATTGTCTTTCTCACTGCTTCATGTGATTTTAATCTTCTCCCACCCAAACTTCTTTCCTCCCCATTTATTTGTCCACCTCACTGCCTTTAGGAACCCCAAATCCAACAATCATTCAACCCCATGAGGACTTCCAACCCTCTGATTTACCATCTCTTCACCATCCCTTCAATTCCCCTGCCCATGTCCTCACTTCCTCCTTACCTGGCTGAGATTTCATGGCTCATCATTATAGTCACTTCCTTGCTTGATTCCTTGTTCCTCTCTGCATTTATTTCTGCTTGTAAACTGGTCAGCTCTTTTCTGAACCCACGTGTTTCTTGACGTAAATTATCAAACAGAAATGAAGCTGCCAATACATGCTACCAACACTGTTTTCCAACTTCTCCTAAGACCACAAGTTCATTGTCACATTACCTACCTTCCAAGTTATCGTGTGACTGAAGTTTCACTTTTTCATAACATGGATCACCACCCTTCCATCCTCTCATCACAGTTTCGTTGCCACCTGCTGCCAGGCCCTAATCCAATGCCATGTATTTTAGGTTTTTGTTCTTTATCGGTTTTCCATTTCTGGTAGCAACTTCCGTATCAGTCAGGATAGGTGTATCAGGTGGGTTGTGCTGTGGTAACAAACCCCCAAAGTCTGTGCCTAAATGAAATTTGTTTTCTTCCTCACACTACAGTACCTTCACTATTTTGTCGGAGGTTGAGGGAGAGGAGCCTCTGTTAATCTTAATCACTTAGGGATCCAGGCTAACAGAGCAGCCAGTCTTGAGTGTTGCTGGCTGTCATACTAGAAGGAAAAGATGGCACTAGAAGGTCTTATACAGTTAAATGCTCTAGCCGAGAAGTGGTACACATCATTTCCAATCATAACTCATTTACTAGTTGGCCAGAACTAGTCATATCAACCCACTCAACCACAAGGGAGCCAGGCAGTGCAGTCCTACTGTGTCTGAAAGGTGGACTACTGAAGATCTCTGCTCAACAACATTCATGATGACCACAAGAAGGTACTATTATTAGCATCATTCTACATATGGTGAGGCAGATGGAGGTTAAGAAATTTGCCTGAGATCGTATGCCTAGTAAGTCAGAGTAGGATTTGAACCCATGCTCCAGAATCTTTGCTTTTAACCACTGCTCTACACTGCTTCTCAAGCTACTAGCAAATACATAGATTTTTCTCTTATTATTGACAAGTAACTTAATTGCAATGTGCTTAGAGAATGTGGTCTTATGAGAGTTACTCTATGGTCTTGTCTGTGATCAATTTTTGTAAGTTTCCATGTATGCTTGAGAAGAATGTGTACTCTTTTAGTGCCAGATGCAGAATTCAATCTATGTCCATTAGGTCAAGCTTAGCTGTAGTGTTCAAACCTATATTTTGCTGATTTATTGTTTGCTTGAACTGTCAATAACTGAGGGACGTGTTGAAATCCACTATGATAGAAGTTTCATGCCTTAAAAGTTTCATTTAGCTTTATTTTCTGGCTATTTTATTACTTGCATATGTATATATATATATGTGTGTGTGTGTGTATATATATATATATATATGTTTTTTTTTTTTTTTTTGAGCAAGATTAGGCCAGAGCCAAATCTGCTGCCAAGCCGCCTCTTTTTTGCCGAGAAAGACTGGCCCTGAGCTAATATCTGTGCCTATCTTCCTTTACTTTATATGCAGGACACCTGCCACAGCATGACTTGCCAAGTGGTGCGTAGGTCTGCACCTGGGATCCAAACCAGCGAACCTCGGGCTGCCAAAGTCGAAAGTGTGCACTTAATCGCTGAGCCACCGGGCTGGCCCAAGCATATGTATTTTAAATTTTTATGTCTTCTCAGTTAATTGAACTTTTTGTGATTACATAATGACCCTATTCCTAATGATGGCTTTTGTCTTCAGGTTTATTTTGCTTTCTTCATATAGCTACATAAACATTTTTTGGTTAGTGTTTGCCTGATCTTTTTTACCCTTTTGATTTCAAACTCTCCAGGTTCTTTTACTTTAGTTAATATCTACTATAAATAGCAAGAAGGGGCCCGGCCCCATGGCTGAGTGGTTAAGTTCCCATGCTCTGCTTTGACGGCCCAGGACTTCGCCAGTTCGGATCCCAGGCGAGGACATGGCACCGCTCATCAGGCCACACTGAGGCAGCATCCCACATAACACAGCCAGAGGAACTCACAACTAGAATCTACAACTATGTACTGGGGGGCTTTGGGGAGAAGATAAAAAAAAAAAAAAGAAGATTGGCAACAGTTGTTAGCTTAGGTGCCAATCTTTAAATAAAAAAGCATGTAGATGTTTTTTCCTTTTAAGTCCTATCAGACACTCTCCTTTAATTGGCAAATTTAGTCCACTTATATTTATTGTGTTTATGGAGATATGTGCACTTTTTCCTGTGTACTTGTAGTTGTTCTGCTGCTTCTACGCTGATGGCTCCTTCTTGCTTGGATGTTATAACCTTGGATTCTCAATGTCCCAACTTGACTGGTCACTGGCTTTTGGAGTATGAAAGATCCTAGGACATCTCTAATCTTAACTTTGCTCTTACACCAAGAGCCTTTTTTTTCTTTAATTTTAATTTTTAAATATTTTCCAGCTTTATTGAAATAAATCTTTTGAAGATTCTAGAGAGCCTTCCTTTCTTCACAGCATTGGGAAGATTTCAGACTAAAGTAGCATTATGGAAAGGAACCCAAGAAAAAAATTAGCAATTTAGTTTTTTTATGTGTCCAGAATTGGTCAAACCATAAATTTCATAATTAGAATCAGGAGAGGGAATTGGATGTGCTGACACAAGTGTGAGTGGTTATTTTGTATCTTTAAAAAAAAACTTTATTGAGGTATAATTGGTGTACAATAAACACATGTTTAAAAGAGACAACGAGTTCTGACACAGGTATACACCTGTGGAACCATCACCACAATTAACATAATGAACATATCCATCATTCCCACACGTTTCCTCCTGATCCTTTCTAATTCCTGTCTCCCTCCAATCCCCGGACCTGCACAACTACAAAGGAGTAAGGATAGTTTTTTCGACACACGATGCTGGAACAACTAGATGCCCATATGCAAAAAAAAAAAAAAAAAAAAAAAAAGGGCCAGCCTGGTGGTGCAGTATTTAAGTGCACACATTCTGCTTTGGTGGTCCGGGGTTTGCTGGTTCGGATCCCGGGTGTGGACATGGCACTGCTTGGCATGCCATACCGTGGTAGGCATCCCACATATAAAGTAGAGGAAGATGGGCATGGATGTTAGCTCAGGGCCAGTCTTCCTCAGCAAAAAGAGGAGGATTGGCAGCAGTTAGCTCAGGGCTAATCTTCCTCAAAAAGAAAAAAAATCAAGCTTTCTAAATGTAAATAGAGAGACTGTGAGAGAATAGAGGAAATATAGGGGGAAAAAAAAGAGTCCACAAACCCTCCACCCCTACCTCATGGATTCATAGACCTAAACATAAAAATTAAAACTACAAAATAGAATAAAAAAAGAGAAAATATTCATGATCTTGGGTAGGCAAAGATTTCTTTGGAGATAAAAAGTGTAAACTATAAAGGAAAAAAATGAGAAATGAACTTCAACAAAATGAAAAGCTCTGTTCTTCAAGATAACTTAAGAAAATAAAAAGCAAGCCACATACTTGGAGAGAATGTTTAACATACATCCAGCAGAGGACTTCTAACTAAAGAACTCTTATAACTTGATAATAAGACAGACAAATAAAATTGGGGAAAAGATCTGAATAGTCTTTACAAAAAAAGATATATTAAAGACAAATAAGCATCAGAAAAGATGCTCAATGTCATCAGCAATCAAGGAAAGGCAAATTAAAACCATAGATAGATACTGCCATGTACAGAAGCATGTGTCAACACTGTGTTGACAAATGCAGAGCAAACAGAACCTCTTTGGAAGTTTCTCAGTTTCTTATATAACTAAACATAACAGTTACCACACAACCCAGCAATTCTACCTCTATTAGCTCTAAAGAAAGAAATATGTCCACCCAAAAACTTGTATACTAATGCACAAGTGAATGGATAAACAGATTGTGGTATATCCAATCTACGGAATATTTCTCAGCAGTAGAAAGGAATGGACCACTGATACATACAACATGCATTAACCTCAAGACATTATGCCCAGAAAAAGCAGTCAGACACAACAGCACACACTATGGGTAGATCTATAAACACAAAGTAGTAGGTCTAGAAAGCCTAAAGCTGGGAGGGATGGGGAATGGGAGATGAAAACAAGGGTGCATACTGTATGAGCCCACTTACATGAAAACTCTAGGAAAAGTAAATTGAATCTAGTGACAGAAAAGCAGATCAATGGTTGCCAAGGGGATGGGGATGCGAGGGGACTGACTAAGATGGAGGCCAAGGGAACTTTCGGGAATGATAGAAATATCTTGGAGTGGTGGTTACATCGGTGTACAAATTTTTCAAACTTACTAAATGTACAATTAAATATTACTGTACTTAAACCATATCTCAATAAAATTGATTATAAAAAAGAAAACAAGTCCAAAACCAAAAGTAAACAAAAATCAGTAGTTATAAATTAACTGAAATCATTCTTTGAAGTATTAAAGAGTTGTCCTGAAAACCTTAAGAGGTGTCCTAGGAAATCTGAAAACACAAGGTATCAGGATTTTTTATTCAAACTGTTAAAATGATACATAAAAACAACCCCCTACATAACATATATTACCTTTTTTAAGGTCAGGATCTTGAATTTTCCGAATGACATGTTTAACATATGCTATTTTTTGCAAACATACTGGAGGTAGCTGACTTCAAACTCTTGCTAGAGAAAAATGACTGTTAGGCTCTTCACTCCAAAAGAACATGCCTTCCTGATCTTGGTCATCTTTGTTACTGTTTCCAGAAACTGGAACGGTTACTTTTAAGGCCCTGGCTGGAGACGTGCACTTATTTACCTACAAGTCCACTCAACTACGCTTTTGGGGTGTCTTGTTAACCTCTAGGAAAACATTAAAAGTACCAATATTTTATGTAAAGGAGGAATTACAGTCCCCAGAGATGGGTCCTTTCCCAAGTTTATTTTAGAAAAGACTTAAAAACCCTCAAAAACCAGCAGCATAGAAATACCTTAAAATAGGAATTTACAAAGCTACACATAGGAAGTGAGCAATAGACTTTAGATGCAGAAACATTAACAGTGTTTGCTCAACACACAATACACTCAATTGAGGACCATGTCAATAGACAAGAGACATGGGTGGGGAGACCGGGCCCCAGGGCCGAGTGGTTAAGTCACGCCCTCCACTTTGGCAGCCGTGGGTTCACCGGTTCAATCCTGGGCATGGACCTACACACTGCTCATCAGGCCATGCTGTGGTGGCGTCCCACATAGAAGAACTAGAATGACTTACATCTAGGATATACAACTATGTGCTGGGGCTTTGCGGAGAAGAGAAACAAAAATAAGAGGGAGATTGGCAATAGATGTGAGCTCAGGGCCAATTTTAAAGTATACCTTAAAAAAAGAGACATTGTGTTATATAGCTGTGTATAGAATGCAATATACACCCTTTCTTTCCCTCCTGGAGTAAGTTTATTTTGAATGAAGCACTTAAGTGTGTAGCCTTGAACTACTTTTGCTCTTCAGTGGCTTATTTCCAACTGATTGCAGTACTTCTGTATTTGGAGAGTTAAACTCAAAATTTTCTTCCTTCGTCATCCTCTCACACTATTTTCATATTAGTTCTGGTTCATTGGACTTTTTTTTTTTTTTTTAAACAGAAAAGTTATGTACTTCACAACTCACGTGGTTGTCTTCATGTTTTCAACCATTCCTATATGCCTGGGGTCTAGCTAATCACACAATTTGAAAACACAGAGGTCAATTTTCCAACTTACTTCTTTGTATATTAAGATGATCAAAGCTTTTAAAAAAAAAAAAAAAAACCTGGGGCTGACCCCGTGGCCAAGTGGTTAAGTTCACGCGCTCCACTGCAGGCAGCCCCGTGTTTCGTTGGCTCGAATCCTGGGCATGGACACGGCACTGCTCATCAAACCACGCTGAGGCAGCGTCCCACATGCCACAACTAGAAGGACCCAGAACGAAGAATATACAACTATGTACCGGGGGGCTTTGGGGAGAAAAAGGAAAAAATAAAATCTTCAAAAACAATTAAAAAAAACCAACCCAAAGCTAACAGGCATTGCCTATTAAAAACAAACAAATGAAGTTTTGGTTTAGAGGAAGCATGTATGAAATACCCAAGTGCCGCATATGTTTTGGCATCTCTCCTGTGGAGCACATCTAAGAATTTCTCTGTTGCTGACATTCATTTCCAGTGTAGGATAACATGGCCTCATTTCAAGAAAAAGCAAAGCTTTTCACATGTTAATAAATCTGAGTCTTAAATTTCCTGAAGGTTTGCATCTCTGAGAAACGAACATTTGTGCTTTGTAATGTTAGAGGGAGGTAAGGGAAACTATGGTTACGTCTGTCTTATAGGCAGACCAGCGAGAGAAGGACACTTTCTCTACAATTCAGTCACTCAACAAGCATTGCTTCCCCTACCGCCTTCTCTCTGCCAAGTCCTGGGAAGACAGCGGGGAGCAACAAAATCCTTGCTCTCAGAGTTTACATTCTACTCTAGCTAATTTCAGTTAAAACCTTACTTTTCACAATCAGTGAAAATGTGGGAGTACAATATATAAAATAAACAAGAAAATACACAGAGTAAACAACTTAGAGAATTTATTTGGAAAGTAGGACATAAAAAGCAAGATTTTAACATTTATTTAGAATAGGAACAAAACTAGAAAAAATTAAACTACAGAAAAGCAGAGTACTGAAATTGGCTTAATGGCCATACGATACAAACAAGCAAAACAGAACTTCTTTTTTCATGCAAGTAAGCATTAAGGAAAAGAGTATTTGAACGTTAAAGAACAGGCCACAACAAATATTTTAAAAATTTACAAAAGAAACTGTACATAAATGAAAAAATAAATTAGACAATTTACAAGAAATGTTTTATAGGTTACAATAGGCTATAACTTAGATTATTATGAATAAAATTTGTAGCACATCATACATTTTTACATCACAGATTCAGTGTTAGAATAATTCCAACATGACAAAGCTTAGACTTGATAAGAACAATGCAATAGAGAGAATAAGGCAACTCAAACTGAAATGGCTTGTACAAGTAAAAACACACACAAACATCTTGGTATGATTTGGTCAATAACTGGGCAGAATTAAAACTCCAACTTCAGTTAAAAAGTCAAAGTTTCACTGTAGTTCAAATAAAAAGTGAAAACACAATGTATAGAAAAATGATAAAACCATCTTAACATGACTTACATCCTAATTCCATTAATTATATTTGGGACAAAGTGACTAGGATATTGATGTTAGGTCTATAAAGTTATCTTTTGTTTCTAAATGTTGTAAACTAAAACAGCGCACCTCAGAAAAAGTGGTAAATTTCAAAATGGCTTAATATCTGCAACAACTACTGACTGTGGCAAGTATGATATCTGTAATTCAGAGTTAGAGGGTAATGCTAAAATACTGCCAAACTATTTGTATTATTTATGCATACTTTACAAACCATGTAAAAGTTGGAATGTTCTCTCTGAAAGCTATTGGAACTGAGAGCACTGCAGTGTATAAAAGATGTTAAGAAATAGCAAAAAAAAATATATATATATATCAGCAGTATCTTAGAATGGAAATTTAGTTGCAAATTTATACAATTCAAACTCCTGAATTTTAACTTCATTCACTTCTTTGAAAAAGACATTCCTCATTAGTTCTTATAAACACAAAATTAGTGACAGCTGCAGCAAAAAAGAGTGAAAATCTAAAAGAAAAATAACCTTTTGTCTACAGAAAGAGCCAGAATATAAAGATCTTTTGGACTTTTTCCTCTAAAAAAAAAAAAAATCAACTTTCCCTCAAACACATCATTCAGCACTAACTGTAGAATGTGAGGTCCCAGTGCCAACTCACTGCTACGCTTATTTTAAACAGTAAACTGGGAACGTCAGACATGTCCAATCTGATTATTCTCAGACAATCCCAAGGATAAAAGCATTTTAGTTCTTCATTATATTTGATGTGGATGATTGTAAGCCAAGATATTTCAATTCACCTCCACGTAATTACAAATGTTTTTCATAAATTTCCCTATGAATTGTGTTTAACAAAAGCAATAAATAATCCCAGAAGAGTTTATCCCACATCTGTCCCCACTCACAATGATCAGAAATTAAGAAACAGCTTGCAGAAAAGGGTCACTAAAAAAAAAATCCCAAATATATTGAATATTCAAACATCTATGAGTTTAGTGGGATGTTTCTTTTTGTACAATGGAAAAGTTATAATAATGCCCATATAATTTTAAAGTTAACAAAAAATTTCACACACACATACAGTTTAATATATATATAAAACCCTTCATATTATTTCAAGGTATTCTTATTCAGACATTACACTCAATAACATAACATTATGAGAGAATAACTGATGCCATCATACTGGTTTGGTGAGAATCCAAAATCTAGAACCTATCAACATATACAAAAAAAATTAACGCCAAATACCAGAACAAATCGTCTGTCATTTCAAATGCTGCTATGAATGGAGCAACTAACTGTCTTTCTGAGGGTCCTGAGAACTGAGTCGTTTCCCATTTTAACAAATCAATTCGCTCATTTCACAAATAAAGAAAATAACATTCAAAGAAGTTAGACCAGTGGCTGGCACTATTTCTAATACAATACCAAATTATGATCCCATGTCCACTGAATACACAAGAGAGATAATGCAAACAGTAAGAACTGCTTAAAAATTACTTTTTTTGTGTCTTTGCTGATTACTAGGCTCAGCAGAAAATATAAGAAAAGAAAACTAGTGTCTCAAATATTGAAAACAGGCAGTAAGATAGATAAAGCAAATTATTTTCTGAGATTATCTGATGATAGAAACCAAGTTGGCTGAATTCCTCCGGTAGTAGAAGAAAACATATTAAAATAAACTTATTGGGAAAATAGGACATCATTGACATTTCATGGCAAATCATCTTAAATAACGTCAAAGAGTCTTATTACAAAAAGGCAATATATTTCTAAAATTTTGTTTCTACTATCGCAAAACAGTAAGTTAAATGCAAAATAATGCACACTCATTTTCTAGTGATTATCCTTTATCAGTTTTTTACATGGCTTTAAAGGGGAAAGAATTTCTAATCTACATTCTCAAATGCAATATAGACTAAAAAGCATAAAGTGCTCAACAGAAAAAAATACACCAAACAAAACATGAAAAATTTTGCATATTAACAAGCAGAGTGGTTATAAAGGGCATTTGGAAACTATTGCCTTGCTGAGCTTTCTACCCAAGAACTCAACCTTAGAAATCAAGGCAAGATGTGGTGGACTGCTCCTAGAAGGCAAGAGTACCGCTGAACATAGAGGATAACTTTTCCCTTTCAGCTGCTCATTTGTCTTACAGAAAAGGATTTTCAGGAACTGGTACTTAGAATACAGCAATCGCATTTGCACACAAACGTAAAAAAACTCAGGAATCTTTATAGAGTCTAATATTTGGCAAATAATCTGAATCTCTAGAAGGACTGTCAGTTACCATGTATATTATTGGCAATGGCACTGACTTTACCTAAAATAAGAATTCACCTATTTAAATTAGAGTAGTTAAAGAAGCAATGCCCATGTCGACAGGCAAGCCAGTCTAACACTTTGCCTTTGGAGAAGTGAGGGTGAAGAGCTGGAGGCCATTGGGTCTGAAAGTCTCTAGTTAAAAGGCAGTCTTTTGGGCACGGATGTTAGCTCAGGGACAGTCTTCCTCAGCAAAAAGAGGAGGATTGGCAGTGGATGTTAGCTCGGGGCTAATCTTCCTCAAAAACTTAAAGAAATTAAAAAAATAATAATAAAAGTAAGCTTAAAAAAGAAAAAAAGGGTAATCTTTTTTGGGGGGGGTAGTAGTGGTGGTAGAAGGCCCCAGACCTTGTGTCACCAAGCCCCAAACAAACTGACAGTGCTCCTTCAGGTGAAAATATGAGCAGTTCTTAAGAATGTAAATTAAATCTAAAAGCTATAAAGAAGATTCTCTTGTGTGTACAGAACTCAGTGAAGAATTAAAAGGCTCTCTTTTTAATTTTGTAAAATTGGCTCCTCAAAGTTCAATTAGGAGGGGGAGGGGAGGGATTTAAGTCACTAGAATCCTTGATTTTGCCTCTGAGAAGGGGATATACATTTTGGAGACTGCTCAGGACAGTCAGGGATATGCCTTGGGCAACCTCATCAGTGTCACTGGAAAAATGATACACACTAACATGAGATGGCAGGACGCAATGTAAGGTATTTGTGGAATGGTCAGAAATACAGCTTATCTGTGTAAAATAAACTAGCCCCAATGAGTTACCGCTTATCGCCCTTTCTGTATTTAAAAAATAAGGGTCCCATATTTCCCCCTCCCAAACAGTCTTTAAAAAGCCCATATTCATAAAGTTTTAATGGAAACATGATAGTGTTCATTTTTAAGCGCTAGTTCTAGAACTGCACTAATACAGCAGCCACTATCCAAATGCGGCTACTGAGAACTTGAAATGTGGTCAGTCTAAGTTGAGATCTGCTGTAACAGTAAAATATACACTGGTTTTGAAGACTAAGCACAAAACAAAGTAAAATACCTCCTAAGTGACTTTTTATATTGATTATATGTTGAAATGATAACATATCAGATATACCGGGTTAAACAGAAATATAAAATTAAAATGAATCTCACCTGTTTCTTTTGACTTTTTAAATGCGTCTACTAGAAAATGTAAAATTACACATGGCTCACATTTTACTTCCATTAAGACAGCACTGTTCAGGAGCACAGAGCTTTGAGGCATTATGCTGATTCGGATTAGAACCAAACCTATTTGCCACTGTATGCTTACAAGGATATTCTTAAGATCATAATCAAAAACTAGAATCTTGGCAGCCTTCATCCCAATTCTGTGTTCTTACTTATTACTCCAGGGAGTCTAGATTACACTCGAGAAAAACCAAGAGCAACACTGGTGAGATGGTTGTTCACTTTATACAAATTAGCAGGTATCTTCAGTTTCAAAGGACAAAAAATATGAAAGCCCCAAATTAACCGAAGTATTGATCAAATTAACTTATATAGACTTTGACCATTCCATTTTCTTTCTTAAATACAGCCCCAAACCTATAGCTGCTAATGTACAGTTTGCCACAGGTACGCAACTTAAAGTTATCATCATTTAAAGATAAAAACTTTTGTACAAATGCCCAAATCACAAAATTTTAAAATAAACTGAACAGGTGGCTTTTGGCTGAAATACCTAGTCACTACAATGGAAACATTAAAGTAAGAAAAATTTACTCATTGTAGGTCTTCAAAATGACTAACAGATTGACATGAATTCAAAGTTCCAAATACTCTGAATTCTAAGTAATTACCTTCACATGCTTTCCCCTCTAAATAGTCACTATCATTCATATATTTATGTGTTTAGATAAAGAAAACTGAACTTTAAGTATCTGAGCACAAAATCTGCGAACAAGGAGCAATGTCTTGGTCAAGCACCTCTTGACAGTCTACGGAAATTGTTCTCTATGGAGCGAAATTGTGTTCTGTAAAAACACAAGGAATACTCCTTTCTTCTTGAAATGTAAACAAATTTTAAGCTCTTCAAGGTACATCCAAGATTTAAGGAGGCAAATATTTTTTCCCCCAAGTCTCTCTACTTCCTAAACCATAAGCAACAGTCTTGAACAACTTTGGCAAACTACTAGACTTCCAAAATATTACTGCCAAAGTAAAAATCTGAAAAAACTTGTAACATACAAAATGAGTTCAACATAGAGAACAAATTCCGAGGCAAAAGGATTTACAAATTTTGGAACTATAACACTTGTACTACGAGAATGTACGAAACACTGATCCTTTTATAATTCTGCAATGCTGCCTCAGACTCCTACAAATTTTCATAACAACTCATCTAGATTTCCATAACACCCATTTAGAATAAATGTGACTTTGTTGCTGTTCATAATAGAGTAAAGTCTTTCACTTTGATGGTTTAGACCTAGTTAAACAGAAATGGCTAAGTTTGGGTCTGAGATAAATGTGGTGTAGAAAGAGCCTGGAATTCTTAGAATGCACGCAAACCATATTCCATTAGAATAGTCCTGGGATCTCATTGAAGAGACTTTCAAATAAGTAATTAAACCTCCAACTGAAAAATATTAAACATTTTAAAATATATTAACTCACAAAATAAAGAAAGTGCAGTGTCACCACTTATGTGCATTTTCTAGGATTCCTTTTGAAATTCAGGCTAATGTTTAACAGTATTTCAATTAAATTATGGCATTTGAAAAAGGTTATACTTCTGGAAAAAGATCACATAAACATGCTTTTTTTTGGGGGGTATATGTTAGGAAAATTACAATAATGAATAATTAATATTGTCTTAAAATTTCTAAAATCACATTAAAATGATCATCTTTGATTGCCATTTCAGTAAGTTTTGATACAGGGTATGTTACTGTCCACTTACTAGTAACCAAAACACACATGGAACAGACTTGTAACAAAACATTCAGAATCAATTTATCTTCATGAGCTAAACATTTCTGAGACTTTAAGATTTGTGTTTGAGAGTACAGTACTGCAATGCTGGCTACATAAAATAGAAAATCTTTTTTGAGAGGAAGCTCAATAATCAGAGGCTGTATTGCATTTAAAGACTTAACACTGGCTATATACAGAAAGGAAAGCATTTCAATCAGAAACACTTCACATTACAGAGTTCTCTCTTTTAATATGGCAACATTTAGCAGCTTACCATTTTGACATTGAAAAGTCAACAGGAATAGTGCTACTCTTTTATCCTTTGGTTCCCAGTTATAAATAATGCAGTAACAATGCCTCTGGTTTTCACTTCCTCTTGGATGACATTTATCAGCAGAGGGAAACCTGAAGCTTTAGCTGAAATTTGGCAGCCCAAGAAGTGCACCAACTGCTCCAAAGTAGCCCTGTGTAATTTCAAACAATTATTAATGTAGTGCAGCTTTTACGTTAGCATAAATATTAACCACTATTAAGAACCACTATTTATGTATAATTTATTTAAGAGCATCTATTCAGAAATCTACCAATTTCTGTGTTGTCAGCTATTGTAAAAAAAATTTCCGTAAACCGCATTCTTTATATACCTTTGAAACACATATTTTTAAAGTGTAGCCTTTAGACATGAAAGCTTCTAGGGCTATTATTGCAGTTCTGGTCCCTCTCTCTTTTCCTCAACAAGATTCCTCTGGCTCCACCTGCCCCTCTCAGAGCATACAGCATGCCACGTGGAGCTGCAGAGTATGCCACTCTGGTCTCTCAGTGAGAGCAGTGGCCATGCAACATGGAGGCCTATAAGAGCAGAACAAACACTCTGAATCTGTGTTATTGAAATTCTTAATAATATATCCATTGGACTGTCAGAAACAAAATAAATCAAAGTGAGTTCACTTAATTGAAAACATTACGTGAACTGCTATTTGCTCAGATCAGAACTTAACCGAATGTAGTGAATAGGAAAAAAATCTTGAAGGATAAACTCCAAAATGTTGACAGTAGTTACCTCTGGAGATTGGGGTAAGGTTGTGGGAGAGGACTGAGGAGAATTTTCATTGCTAAATTGTCTATGTCTGTATGTTCACATTTAGCATTTGTTATCTCAGGAGAGAAAAAACAAAACAATATAAGAAAACAAATCCACTAAGTACACAAGCAGCCAGAGTCCTTAAGGAGCTCCCAGCTCTGATACTACTCTCCCTTGGTGAGAAGAACCGTGAAACTCTCATCTCAATGGTGTGTCTGCCAGGTTATAGTAACCCCTATCCTCCCAACTCAGAGTGAAGTGAGGGGTCCACACTACTGTAAACAGAAGTCTTACACTCTACCTATAAATACAGAGCAAGAAGGAGCAATACATGAAACTGCATATAAAAGCATGCTATTAAAATCCACAAAACATTATTTTCCTATCATACCTCATGCTCTAGAAACAATGCTTTCAGTTGACCTTTTGACCAATAATCCAGTGCATATGCCAAAAGTTTCATTGAGAGGGTATTGACACGTAAAAAGTTGCCAACAAAGACAACTCTGTTTATTTTCTAAAAAAAAAAAACAAGAAAAATAGCTTAAAAAAAGAATCATTAAGTCAATATTACAATACAATAGGGTTTACAAAATCTCTACTTAAAAATGTGAACAACTACTATCTTTTATTAGTGCTTACTACATTCCTGGTACATACCTCCATAATCCTTACATTTAAAAATTTGGTTCAGGAACGTCACTACACATTTGTCAAAACCTATAGAATGTACACCAAAAGCGAACCCAAATGTAAACTTTGCACGTGATAATGATGTGCCAATGTAGGCTGATTGTGACAAATGTACCAGTCTGGTGCTGGGTGTTCTGAGTGGGGAAGGCTGTACACCTGTGGGGTCAGGGGTATAGGAGAACTCTCTATACTTTCCACTCTATTTTGCTATGAACCTAAACTGCTCTAAAAAATAAATTCTACTTCAACAAAGAAAAGTTCTGGAAAGGCCCTAGTAACTGATTATAGATGAAATTTGTTTTTGAAAATGGCGAATAAATAATCCATTTAACAAAATAATTTGGAGAAACACGGATGAGATTAAAGAAGACAAACCAAGGAAAAGTATTTGAAATGAGTTTAGGATTAAAAAAAGGTGTAAATTTGCCAGTATGTTGCAATGTGTGCTCAACAATGACATGCAACCTGTGGATTTTATATACAGAGATGGAGAGCAACACAGACTGGGGCATGAGGTCGCACATCCAACCCGTAGGCTTCCAGCATCCTCTATTCCCAGCCTAATCCATCAAGTCATTCTCTCTGCTGATGCCGCTCACTAATTTGTTTCCTTAGATACCTCTAAGATTAGGAACTCTTAGATGGAGAAACTGGTGTTTAGTCTTCAGAAAACCTGTTTCTACTCTCACAATAATATATTGACTTTTGAGTATACATTTTTGCACACTGAGTTTGGAATAGTGTAAACTATGGCCTAAATTACTCTTTAAGTCAATTGGCCAGTGAAAATCTAGACCTACAGTGCTAAGAAAAAGGATCCCAGGGGCCGGCCCAGTGGTGCAGTGGTTAAGTTCGCATGTTCCACTTTGGTGGCCCGGGGTTCACCGGTTCAGATCCCAGGTGTGGACATGGCACAGCTCATCAAGCCATGATGTGGTAGGCATCCCACATATAAAGTAGAGGAAGATGGGCACGGATGTTAGGTCAGGACCAGTCTTCCTCAGCAAAAAGAGGCAGATTGGCAGCAGATGTTAGCTCAAGGCTAATCTTCCTCAAAAAAAAAAAAAAAATTATAAAAAATAAAAAGAAAAAAAAAGGATCCCGGATTACTGTCAGCCCTCAGAAGTGAAATATTCCCAAAACCTGGGTTAAAACGTCTGCTAGTGGCTCCCACTAACTTACTACATTGTTATTAAGAAACTTAAGAGACAGAATTCTGGATTTAAACATATAATAATTCAGAGGATTAATTTGGGTCTTTGCACAGTTTCTCTCTCTGCTGGAGGCCACTCTTGACCTTTATCTGTACCACGAATCTCTCACCTCCTTCAAATCTTTGCCCAAGGGTCACATGTCCAATACAGCCTTTCTTTAAGCACCCAATTATCAGCAATTTGTCCTCTGCCACTGTCTGGTCTACTCTCAATTCTCTTTATCTTGTTTGATTTTCTCTTTTTAAAAAATAGCACTTATCACGTAATCCATGCTAAACAAACTTAATACATCACTAGAATGGATGTGAGTTCCACACAGTCAGGGAGCTTTGTGTTCACACTAATGTACCCTGCATCCCGAGAACAATGCCTGGCGCGTGGTAGTCTAAGTATTCATTCAGTGAATCGATAAATGGATGAATGAACAAAGGGTTCCTACAAACGGCAAATTTCCCAATTCATTTACAGTATTTAATACTTACAAAAGATGGACATATATCTTACAAAAAGGAGGACAACATGTCTCCTTCAAATAAAAATAACCCAACTAAGAGGCCAATCTAGCAGTACATGCCTTTCCTAAGCAGACATCACGCACACTTCAAGTGAAGAACAAGTCTCAACGCCTTCATAGCCCTGTACAATGCTGCTTGATCCATCCGCAACAAGGCAGCACTGTAAAGAAGCCGAGGGCAGTGAGGAAACCTCCAAGGACTCCACTAGTCAGACGCAACATCAAGAGCACCCCCCCCTCGATAGTTAGTTACCTCAAAATGTCTTATGTTTAGAATTTTCTTTGGCATCTTTGAGATTTAGGTTTTGTCTTTCTGAAAGGGTTTCTGGATAAATATGAAATATAAATATGTATTCTATTTCTGACTTGAATTATCTGCGACTTTCTTTAAAGGTAATGTAACAACTGGGTATACAACATGCAACTTCATGAGTCCTGAGATTTAATGGATCAGGAAATCTCAATCCTAGAGGCTTCCTTAAGGAACAAGAAGTCCTGCTACATGTACATTCAACTCCAATTCAAATTTTTCATAATTAAAAATGTTTTTACCTCATTAACAGCACACATTCGTGCGATAGAACCAATGTTATTGGTGATAGTAACTAAAGTAGCTCTTGCTAGATCTTCTTTACTAACCGATTCTCGCTTCTCCTTATAAATCATATTTCCAAAACTGCAGAGAAAACAGAAACAAATAAAACCAAATCTGCTGATAACAAGCAACATTTCATAATTTTGGGGATTTATCCTACAGATAAATCTACACATGTACAAAATAAGGTGTGTACGAGGTTACTCATTGACCCGTTGAACTATACATAGCAAAGCACCGGAAACAACCCCAACATTCCATCAAATGATCACACAGCCACACAATGGAATACAATGCAGCTGTTAACAAGGTGGGGCAGGGAAAGGGGAGGGGGGAGGCAGGCAGGCAGACTAGGACATATTACTGTTGAAGAGTACATACAGTATGCTATATAACAGCATATGAATGCTACCTTCTAAAAGTTACCTTCTCTACAAGGGGAGGATAAGGATATGTGTATATTTACATAAAGAAGCACTAAAAAGATACTGAAGAATCCTATAGGGTACACTCGGGGCAGACTTCTTAATGTATACCTAATTTTTAAACTACATGAATGTTCAAAACTTAGAATCTAAACTAGGTAAGAGGAAGTCCACTTACAACTTCCTAATATATTTCTTTCTAAAAACTAAATAAGCAACACTAATTACAACATAAGTGTTAAACTTACCTAGATGCTACAGCCCAGCCTGGCAGACCAAATCTTTCATAATCTCCTCCATAAATATCACGGACCAGCTTGTCAGCTTGAGTGCTGTCTCCTTTGGATGCCATTTCAAGAGCCTCTTCAAAACTTTCACAGCCAGTCAATAAACTGCATAAACCCAGAAAGGTACCCCCTCCAAGGCTAAAAAGATAAAGAAACTTGATAAGTTCTATTTACAAACAGTATTCTTTCTCCAAAGTAAAAGGGTGGAGCATTCATTTATTCAGTAACACACAGGAAGAACATATTGCTAATGCTAAGTACTGAAATGTTAACATAATGAAGAAAGGTAAGAAAAATGTTTAGTAAAACCAAACTTATCAAAGAATAAACCAAACAGAATAAAAATCACTTGGTGGAAACAACATGAGGACGGAAGGAGATCTTTCATATCTTCACCTGATGTCTTCCACTTTGTAATTGCTAAAAGTAAATGTTTTTGTGTGTTTGGAAAAGGAGTAAATGCTAAAAATTAGTAACCATATGAATTAAAAGGAGAAAACTTGTAATTCTAAATGGTTTCCAAGAAATGATTTTGTGAAAGGCGTATTTACCTGGGCTGACAATACTGAAATCAATTCATTGTGATACATTAACATTTAATATGACCCAGAAATGAATACACTGAGAAAATTTATGTCAGCCTGGTCATCTTAATGACAGAAATTTACTTGGTCCTATTATTTTTTTGGATATGTGCACAAAATGTCATATCTCTCTAATCTCTAAAATTAAAACCTTTGCTCCCTAGTCTCACCTAAATTTCTAACAGGTTCTATCCCTGAATCACTGTTGGAATTTATTAAAAGACAGAATTTCCGTCTTTTAGAATTGATTGAAATAGGTAATACTTCCTTGTAATTTGTTGGCATAAAGAGTAACAATGGAAATAGGTTTTTAGCCACCACAGAAATAAAATGCTAATTAAACTGAAGGATCATTTATGTAGGAGAACTACTTCAAAATTAAAATGAGGAGCCGGCCCAGTGGAGGAGCGGTTTAAGTTCACATGTTCCGCTTCGGCGGCCCAGGGTTCACCAGTTTGGATCCTGGGTGTAGACATGGCACCGCTTGGCAAAAAGCCATGCTGTGGTAGGCGTCCCACGTATAAAGTAGAGGAAGATGGGCACAGATGTTAGCTCAGGGCCAGTCTTCCTCAGAAAAAAGAGGAGGATTGGCAGTAGTTAGCTCAGAGCTAATCTTCCTCAAAAAAATAAAATAAAATAAAATGAGTTTTTTCACAAATCAATCTCAAGTATTCCAAAAATCTTTCTTCCTCAATTTAATAAGTAAGAGTCTCCACCCTCCTTAAAAGTTGATAAAGTACATATCAGAATCAAGGAAACTTTTTAAAATCTCATTTCACATTTATATTTCAGGTCTTACAAAAAATTTTAGGGGATATTTGGAACATTAATGCTATCCCATCAAGAGCTCATGTTAAATTCATCCTCCAAGAATTAATTACAATATTGCCCAATACTCCACTTAAATGTGAACTGAATTATCATGTCGCAAACTTTAGGCTTAAAATACACCTATAAAAAAGTGAAAAATAAGCAAAGAAGAAAAATGCTTTGGCAAATAAAAGTTATTGGAATCATTCCAGATAAAAACTCACTCATCATTATG
The DNA here is from genome assembly GCF_021613505.1 of Equus quagga. Classification (NCBI taxonomy): domain Eukaryota; kingdom Metazoa; phylum Chordata; class Mammalia; order Perissodactyla; family Equidae; genus Equus; species Equus quagga. The sequence continues at coordinate 54,589,264 of NC_060273.1, read as the reverse complement.
AAAGTTCTGATGCCAAGTGATGCTAAACAAATATAAATATTTAATGATTTTTGTGGGGCTGGCCTGGTGGCGCAGTGGTTAAGTTCACACGTTCCGCTTCGGCGGCCCAGGGTTCGCCAATGAGGATTCTGGGTGTGGACATGGTACTTCAAGCGATGCTATGCCAAGCATCCCACATATAAAAGTGGAGGAAGATGGGCATGGATGTTAGCTCAAGGCTAATCTTCCTCCACCAAAAAGAAAAAAATTAATGATTTTGAGTCTTTATATACATACCTTAAAAAACAATATTATGTGCAACACTTTAACGTATATATCTACTTTTTTTTGGTGAGGAAGATGGGCCCTGAGTTAACATGTGTTGCCAGGCTTCCTTTTTGCTTGAGTAAGACTGTTGCTGAGCTAACATCTGTGCCAATCTTCCTCTATTTGGTATGTGGGACACTGCCACAGCATGGCTTCATGAGCAGTGTGTAGGTCCACACCTGGGATGCAAACTGGCGAACCCTGGGCTGCCAAAGTGGAGCACACGAACGTAACCACTACGCCACTGGGCCAGCCCATACATCTACATTTTTTGCTGTTGCACAAATGCATGTTATTTTCCTGATGAAGTAAAATATTGATTTTACAACTTCTGTGTATAAAAAAACAACATGAATGCTGCAATAAGAACAAAAAGGTTACTACCTTGTCCCAGTTACTCGTTTATAGTTGTCTTTGGAATGGACTGCTAAAATACTGACTCCTGAACCAATATTCACTACCAGCAGTGGATATGGATCATCCAGGTTAAAAGGCATCTTTTGGCATCGCTCAGGTTCTGAGGCATTAGCAAAATAATAGCACTCTGCTTGTCCATTGAAACTGACAGAATCTATATACAGCAAGCCCTTTACAAGGCAGTCAAGTTCATCCAGTTTGTGCAGGTGGAGGTTTCCAATCTGTTTAAAAAAAAAAAAAAAAGACAAAAGTTTCATGAAGTGAACAAAGGACAGCTTTCAAACTACTTGACTCAACTGTCTTGTATAATTTTCATGTACTTTACAAAACTTCAAAATCATCTATGATCCCCACATTTTCACACGTTGTGTTTCATGCCAAAATCTCTTAGGGACTTCATCTAGCCCAGTGGTTCTCAGCGATGGTGGTATTACTTTTGGAGGCATTTGAGAAATCTGTGGGGACATTTTAGTTTTCACAAAGATGGGGAGGAAGGAGGACCACACTAACATTTAGTTGGTAGGGACTTGGGATACCAGACGCCAGCAATGGGTGGGACAGTTGTGCAAAGCAAAGAATTATCCCATTCCTGCATAATCTTTGAGCATTCTGACAGACATTTTTGTAGATGGCAGCAGGAAAATTTGTTTATAGTTATCTGAGCCTATGTAAGCACAAAGTATTTTTCTGATCTATGTACATAAACACAAAGTATACTTTACATGATTTTAATACATACTAAATTTGCTAGGAATGCAGCCACCATATAAACTTAAGAAATACTGTACTTTTTATTATTTGGAATTTTACCAAGTGTTGTTAGCATCCTGGAAAGTTATGTCACCATTTATGGTATTTAATTCTCCAGTAAAGCATACCATATCAATCTAGCATCTGTGGCTTTAGAATTCATGGTGAATCTATGTATAGGCACAAGCCTTCTAAGTATTTCATTATGCCCTCTTGTGTGATCATACTAGATAACCTATCTACTAATATATATACCTATATACATACATATATATATATATATATATACACCTTCATTTCCTGTCTTTATAATTCAGGTACAAGTTTAAAATTATTAAATTCACTTCAGGTTAGTAAAGGATTATAAAATATTCATTATAAAAGATTTCAGCTTAGACATTACTTCCTCTGGGAAGCTTTTCAATTTTCTAGGACTTCTTAAGTACCACTCCTCTGGTGTTCCCAGGGCACCTCTTATTTTTTTTGAGGCCGATTAGCCCTGAGCTAACTGCTGCCAATCCTCCTCTTTTTGCTGAGGAAGACTGGCCCTGAGCTAACATCTGTGCCCATCTTCCTCTACTTTATATGTGGGCGCCTACCACAGCATGGCTTGCCAAGCGGTGCCATGTCCACACCCAGGATCCGAACCGGCAAACCCTGGGCCGCCAAGGTGGAACAGGCACATTTAACTGCTGCGCCACTGGGCTGGCCCCCCATGGTACCTTTTTTCCATAGTATTAATTATAAGGCACTGTATTTTTACATATAATTCATTTATCTGTGTGGTCTAGAATATTGTACTCTTTGAGCATTAATTCTGTCTTTATTCCTAGCTGAGTTCTCAGTGTCTATCACAATACCTGAGACACACTAGATGCTCAAATATTAGCTTAATAAATGACTGAGCATCAACAAAAACAAATCTAGAACTTCACCACTAGAAAATATCGATACTTTATTAAAAAAAATTACAACTCCGTATTTGGATACCAGCATCTGGCCAGGTGAAAGCTGGCTTCAAGGAGACCACTTTTGGCAAGAATACTGGCAAACATTAAGTAATACATGTCCAAACTAGTCTCAAATTCATGAAATTTATGTTCAAATTACTCAATAAATTGAATACAAATCAGTATAATCCATCAAAAGAAAAAAATTTTTAATAAAAATTTAGACTTTTAAACTACCTCAAATTACAAGGGGCTCACTTACGTAAGCCATATAAGTGGTCACTTATGTTTTATTAAGAGACTTTTCTTACAGAAACTTGAGAAACCAAATGGTCCACATGCATATTTTCAAGGAAAACAAATTTCAGCAGCCCCAAATACCAACCTTTTAATCTTTATTCTAATGAGAAAGATTAGAAGCTTGGCAAACCCCTACTAGCACACAACTCAAATCAAGGCTTACATAGTCCTCTTGCCATCTCCAAACAACCCGCTTTGAGATGAACATGGTAGGGTTGATGGTATAAAACTAGGAAAAAACGGCTGACAGACACTTTCATTCAGGTGTTGACTAATCAAGACACTGGCTTCAGCTGGGGTTTGGGAAGGAGACGGCCCTGGGAAAGATAACTATGGATAATACTCAAAAAGCCATGCAAACAAAGGACAATAATAGTGAAAAAATTCAAACCCCATTTATATATGGCTTTGTACACTGCCAAACTCATTGAAATCCCCTTTTATTGTAGCTTTGCAGCAGTCTCTAAACTTAGCAGGTTTTACCAAATACTACGTACAACAAGCCCAAATCTGGGCAATTTTTACTCGTCCTATAAAGGTATTTAAATGTTCTGAAATCAAACACTAGTCATGAATACACACTTCCTCTGCATCAGCAGGGGGAACTAACCTAAGAAACAAGCTAGATGGAAACCTAGTCTCCTATTTTAAAAATTGAAGAGAATGGGTATCAATTGTTGGCTTTGAGTAACAGATACCTACTGTGCGAAAATCTTTTTCAAACTTGTAAGCACCGCCTCCTGTAGCACATAGCACCGTGTGTAATGTTGAGAAGTTTTTATCTCTTCCCATTTGGATAAAAGTAGGCAGGTCCTGGGTTGGAAATCTGATAAAGTGCAAGTTCCCTCTTCGGCCAAAAAGTGTTAAATCCTTCAGTTCTAGGTGTACATCCCGAATACCAGTGGATCCATAGGCTACATTAGAAGTCAAATACTTCCGGATGCTTTTTAAGCTCTCAACTTCTTCTTGTTCCTCCTCTGCTGTGATATCAATAGGTTCAAAATATGCGAGTTTTACTAGAGTTCCCCCAATGTCCATGCCAAACCACGGGAAGGCTGTGGATCAAAAAAAATACATACAGATACATATAAATTTTGGAAATGAAAATTAGGGACTAGTTAATTAGCCACAAACTTCATTTACCCTAAATCATGCATTCAGTCAATAATACTTAGGAAATAAAGGCATGTCTTCTATGTGCAACTCCCTTTTCCCCTTCAGCGTTACTGTGCATATTTTCTAAAAATCCCTAATATAGGATGTTTGGAGCTGGCCCAGGAACTTTTCATTCCTGGGTTGGTTGGCATTCCTTTTCATTTATTAAATACTCATCATATGCCCCAGGGGATTAGAAAAAATTTGGACAAATTCTGTTTTAATAAGTAGGTCATCACCTAGGACTTGAAAACATTTCTATAAGAATTTTAATGTAATAAAATTGGCCTATAATCACTTCAAGTAACCCAAGGGAAAATTACCTCCTTAAAAAGAAATCTTTTTCTTTGTTCATTCAGCATATTAGGTTTCTTTGATACATCTGGTTAATAAAATTCGCTGGTGATAATGTTGAAGGTAAGTCTACCCGGCAACGAGCACACTTGGGCAGGCAGCATCATTTGGGTTTGGGACCTGGTGGTCTCACTAACTGGGCTATATGACTTTGGAAAAGACATTAACCTCTCTGATTCTTCGTTTCCTTAAGGTCTATTTCTATTCTCTGGGATCTTAATCATTATGACAGAGAATCAAAAATAATTTAATACTTAACATACATGGATTACAAAATACCTGATAAAATGTATTTAATAGTTTTTTAATGTATAAGTTGTTAAGGAAAACTATTTTCTCTAAAATTCTAGTTTGTTTCCTAAATAGTCATATTTTACTTAGATACATGTGTACCATTAGAAACTGGGAACATACAATTCAATGAGAGGATTCTATAGATTTCTCTATTTTAGAATTTACATTTACTGAAATCATTAAATTATACTGGATACGAAGGAGTAATTCTCAGTATCTTCTTCTGGAGAAATAGCTCACTTGTTTCTGTATTTGAAACCCATGTTGCAGATCTAGATTTACATTAAAGACAATCTTAAAAAAGAAACTTTTTTTAAAAAAAGTAAAATGACTTAAGACCATAATTTGGGAAGGTAGGGCAACAAGACCCTGAACAAGCACTATGCTTTTACGTCACCTATAGATCTGTTTAAACAAATAATAAACAAATCTTAGTTGTATAAACAACTAAGATGCAGAAGAAATTGACTAAATTTTCTCAATTTTGCTGGGTGGCTAGCAATGGAAGCCATCTTAAGTTAACATACTCTTGAAACAAATGATAGGCCATTTACAATTTTAAAAAAAGTAGAAACCATATAATATATCCTTAGGTAAAAAGAAATGTGCTATCACTAAATTTCGTTTTCAGTTTATTCATGAAATCTAGGATTCCTGCTTAAAGAAATTCATGTAAAAAGTTAGATATCACCTTTCTCCCCCTTGTTCAAATAAATCAGTAGTAGCAAGCAGCAATACCAACAGTTTCAGAGGGGAAATTCAGACCAAGTGTTTGCTTGGACAAACAGATTTAAAGAAAACAATATGTAACAGCTCTCTTGATCCAATACACCAGAGATTCCTTCAGAATTTTCCCAATCGACTGAACAGATATGTAATGAGGACACTTTTCAATGAGCATTAGATAAAACATAGGGTTCCTTCCAATATTACATAACCAAAATGAACTGTATTTGATTCTAGATTTCATGGGGAGGGGGCTGTGGAAATCAATTTCCACATAAAGTACATTTTACGATAGAAAAATTTCTACAAGGTGAGATTTATTAAGCTAAAAACCTTCACCTTCCAAAATTCAAAACACATTAAAAATCATTTAATGTTTATAGTTTTTCTTTCTGTGCCTTTGACAGTGTCAAACACACACAGGTGTCAAAATATACATACAAATAAAAATGTTACCCAGGGAGCAAACTACAAAGCTGAAGCATTACCAGGTTCAAAGTTCATGCCATTTTTACTTTCAGTCAGAAGTCCCTGCATGGTCACACATTTATAAATACCTGAATCTGGCCGTTCTTTTTTTCTTTTCAGGGAAAGATTCACCCTAGACTAACATCTGCTGCAACCTTCCTCTTTCTTCTTTTTCCCTCCCGAAAGCCCCAGTACACAGTTGCATATTCTAGTTGTACATTCTTCTAGTTCTTCCATGTGAGCCGCCACCACAGCATGGCAACTGACGGGTGGTGTGGGTGGTGTGGTTCTGGCCCAGGAACCACGCCTGGGAACCAAACCCAGGCCACCAAAGCAGTGAGCACTGAACTTTAACCACAAGGCTGATATCATCGCTGGCTCTGAACACTGCCATTCTTAAAAGCAAAAACTCCAATTAACACTTATCTGAAGAACCTTTAATTCTTATACAAAACTATGAATTAAATTTCAAAGGAACTTTACTGTCTATGAAAATATTTCAACTTTATAGATAAAATATTGGAGAGTAAGAAATTACCTACTTTTCTAAAGCTATGCATGAGCAGAAAGGTTTTTAACCCCAAAGGTATATCAACAGCCAATTCCAAAATACATAACTTAGGAGCAGGTAGTAGAAGGGCTCACTGAAGGAAATCCTGTTTCTGAAGTCTAGAGTGCACAGAAGTGTTGTTTGACTCTTTCCCAGAGAAAGAAAATGACTGTTTAGGTATAATTATCACTAAAATAATAAAGAAAAACAAACAAAAACCTTCCATTACTTCTTCTTTAAAAGGATTTTATTGATCTATTTGCAGGAAACAACCAAACTTGTCCTATCTCAAAAAGAAGACTTTACACAAAAAGGAAAAAACACTTGTAAGCAAAGCTATATTATTACAGTATATTAAATGTCTCATTTATTCATTTTAAATTACATTAAATATTGAAGGATATTATAAAATGTGTATAGTAGGTAAGGCATAAAGAATAACACAACCACCACCAACCAGGAAACTCATGAAACAGAACATTACCCTTCAATTTTAAACCTTTGTGCGACCCACTTGTCTGTATAATTGACTAGAAAAACAGAAGATTCTAAGAATAACTGCAAATTACATTAGAAAAACGATAGGATTTCCTTAAGGGTTACTGCCCACAGAGGTAGGTTTTTAAAATTAACAGTACAAAAAGGCAAGACTCATCTCACATCCAGCCTATTAGATGTCTGTTCTTTTAGTGCTCTCTGTTCTTAAAGGATGGGTAACTAGAGATACCATATCACAGACGGTGAATTTCTTAGTAACCATAATATGCAAACCAGAACATTACATGTCCCTTCTATTTCTAGCAGATCTCAGTTGTGACAATTTTCTTCTTAAAATCAGGAAGGTAGAGACTGAAAGAGAACTCAAGTCTTGCCAGTGGCTCCAATAAAGGAAAAAAAAAAAAGTTGGTAATGGCCACCTTTTGTATAGAGATCCTTTCAACTCAGCAGAGTTCTGAAACTCATTTCCTTACACCAGAGAAACAATCACCATTCAAAAAGTATGGGGGAGGCAACAAGAACACAGAAGACACAAATTCCTAAGTATGATCCACTCCTATCATTTAGCAAGTGGTCTAATTACCAACTTTTACATTTTCCATGCATTAAAAAAAAATACTTACGTTTGTTATTTTGTCACTGACAAAAATGAAAGGAGGAGAGAGCATGAAGCTCAAACTTTATTTATTTGCAGTGAAAGTATGAGATAAGTACGACCATAAGTCCACTAATAGTGCCATGAGGTAAGAAAAATTTCAGTTTTCTAAGAAATCAGGAAAGTATCTGTATCTATAGCTTTGTTCCTTCTAGCCAAGGGGCAGGTTAAAAGTACGTCATGAGTGCATAAGCAGCCTACTTACTGCGTATAACCTAAATGTTTCTTATTCTTTTGAAAATAAAACTCTCCACTGCCAAGGTGAAAAAAATGAATAAAAATACACATTTAAAAAACAAAACACAAACTCTATAAATAAGTACTCTGATTATGGCAAGTATACATTACCTTCTCCAGACTTTAAGAATTTTCTAGAATCTCTCATGATCTATTATATACCCTTCAAAAAAATAATAGCTTCTATTTCTCACTTGAGCTTAAAAGAGCTGCCTTTACTTCCCCATAAGTAACAAAAATATCCAGAACTACCATAAGCATAGAGTGCTACCAAGAATTATCTTTCTTACCAGGTAGATTACGTACACAAAAGAAGAAACCTGCATGTTCAATCATCTTTTTAAATGATTCAACATAGTAAGATACCTCACCATAAGGACAGACTGTTAATTTCTAACAAGCTGTGTTATAAAAGTTTGGTATCTTGCTGAGTGTTGGTAAAGGGGTGGGGGAGAAGCATTCAAGAACTATTTGAGTGCTACTGGCCCCATGCAGATTTGATCCCAAGGGGATCCTATGCCAAATTAGGATTTAATTGTTCTTTAGCAGAAAGAGAAACCAAAGACTGAAAATATTCAAAATATTACTGGATTATTTTAAGGAACAAAATTCTAAAATAGGCATGTGCATTGGTCAATTCCAAAAACACTTCAAGTACTTGGATAAAAGACATTTCACTCTTCCCAATAATCATTCCAAATTAAAATGCTGGTGTTTTGAAACAGACTAAGAAAATAACCATCTTCACACACCTTCAGTACTATAATTCCTCAGAAAAGCTTCAGGTAAATATTTTTTTCCCTTTGGTAAATTAGTTGCACCTAAGAGGATATCAGAAGCTAACATCTCCAATTGCACCTTATTAGGAAGCGGTAATTCCTGAGTAATGACTCAATTTTCAAACAAGCCAATCAAATTATATAGAAGCAAACTACACACATATGCTACATACTTCTCTCTGGTGTTGACAAAAACTTCAGGTACCTTACTGTATGGGTTAGCAAAGGACAGACTCAAAAACCTATACTGCATCAAATTAAAAAAATATGTATGGGGCCAGCTCCGTGGCCGAGTGGTTAAGTTCGCGCGCCCCGCTGCGGGGGCCCAGGGTTCAGATCCTGGGCGCGGACATAGCACCGCTCGTCAGGCCACGTTAAGGCAGCGTCCCACATCCCACAACTAGAAGGACGTGCAACTAAGATATACAACTGTGGATGGGGGGGGGGGGGGGGGGGG